>NC_092742.1:2953147-2973147 GCF_047496795.1 Chiloscyllium punctatum | reverse complement strand
ACCCCTCTGTGGGGGCTGGGACTCCACCTCAGTTCTGGGTTCAATCCCCACTCCAGACACACAGGCCAGGCCCAGGCTGGTCCAGACACACAGGCCAGGCCCAGGCTGGTCCAGACACACAGGCCAGGCCCAGGCTGGTCCAGACACACAGGCCAGGCCCAGGCTGGTCCAGACACACAGGCCAGGCCCAGGCTGGTCCAGACACACAGGCCAGGCCCAGGTTGGTCCAGACACACAGGCCCAGGTTGGTCCAGACACACAGGCCAGGCCCAGGTTGGTCCAGACACACAGGCCAGGCCCAGGCTGGTCCAGACACACAGGCCAGGCCCAGGCTGGTCCAGACACACAGGCCAGGCCCAGGCTGGTCCAGACACACAGGCCAGGCCCAGGCTGGTCCAGACACACAGGCCAGGCCCAGGCTGGTCCAGACACACAGGCCAGGCCCAGGCTGGTCCAGACACACAGGCCAGGCCTAGGCTGGTCCAGACACACAGGCCAGGCCTAGGTTGGTCCAGACACACAGGCCAGGCCCAGGTTGGTCCAGGCTCAATTCCATCAACTTTACAACCTCACCTTCAGCAATCCTGGTTGGGTTTAAAAATGACACCCTTTTGTATGTTGTCCTTATTTAATCCCCAGGCAGCAGATCTCCTGATGATGCCACTGTTGAAGAAGGGTGGTAAGGACAAGCCAGGGAACTGTAGACCAGTGAGCCTGACCTCAGTGGTGGGCAAGTTGTTGGAGGGAATCCTGAGGGACAGGATGTACATGTATTTGGAAAGGCAAGGACCGATTCGGGATAGTCAACATGGCTTTGTGCGTGGGAAATCATGTCTCACAAACTTGATTGAGTTTTTTGAAGAAGTAACAAAGAAGATTGATGAGGGCAGAGCAGTAGATGTGATCTATATGGACTTCAGTAAGGCGTTCGACAAGGTTCCCCATGGGAGACTGATTAGCAAGGTTAGATCTCATGGAATACAGGGAGAACTAGCCATTTGGATACAGAACTGGCTCAAAGGTAGAAGACAGAGGGTGGTGGTGGAGGGTTGTTTTTCAGACTGGAGGCCTGTGACCAGTGGAGTGCCACAAGGATCGGTGTTGGGTCCTCTACTTTTCATCATTTATATAAATGATTTGGATGTGAGCATAAGAGGTACAGTTAGTAAGTTTGCAGATGACACCAGAATTGAAGGTGTAGTGGACAGCGAAGAGAGTTACCTTCGATTACAACAGGATCTTGACTAGATGGGCCAATGGACTGAGGAGTGGCAGAAACAAACCAGAGATAACAACGTTAGTTCTAGCTCAGGGAGCTCGGGTGGAAGCTCAGAGCCAGGACAAACAGAGTTGTTATCTCTGGTTTATTGCCCGTGCCACTTACTGGTGAGGTGAGGAATAGGGAAAGAGAGGAGTTGAACACGTGGCTACAGGGATGGTGCAGGAGGGAGGGTTTTGGATTCCTGGATAATTGGGGCTCTTCCTGTGGAAGGTGGGACCTCTACAGACAGGATGGTCTTCATCTGAACAAGAGGAGTACCAATAGCCTGGGAAGGTGAGGTTTGCTAATTCTCTTTGGGAGGGTTTAAACTAATTCAGCAGGGGGGTGGGAACCTGAAGTGTAGTTCCAGTGTCCAGGAGGTTGAGAGTACTAAGGTCAGAAATGAGGTTTCAAGGTCAAAGGAGTGCACCAGCAAGAAGAAAGGTGGTTTGAAGTGTGTCAACTTCAACACCAGGAGTATCCAGAATAAGGTGGATGAACTTGCAGCATGGGTTGGTACCTGGGACTTCGATGTTGTGGCCATTTCAGAGACATGGATAGAGCAGGGACAGGAATGGTTGTTACAAGTTCTGGGATTTAGATGTTTCAGTAAGAACAGAGAAGGTGGTAAAAGAGGGAGAGGTGTGGCATTGTTAGTCAAGGACAGTATTACGGGGGCAGAAAGGACATTTGGGGACTCGTCAACTGAGGTAGTATGGGCTGAGGTTAGAAACAGGAAAGGAGAGGTTACCCTGTTGGGAGTTTTCTATAGGCCCCTGAATATTTCCAGAGATGGTGAGGAAAGGATAGCAAAGATGATCCTAGATAGGAGTGAGAGAGACAGGATAGTTGTCAGGGGGGACTTCAACTATCCAAGTATTGACTGGGTACACTATAGTATACGAGTACTATAGATGGGTGAGTTTTTGTCCAGTGTGTGCAGGAGGGCTTCCTGACACAGTATGTAGACAGGCCAACAAGGGGCAAGGCCACATTAGATTTGGTACTGGGTAATGAGCCCGGCCAGGTGTTAGACTTGGAAGTAGGTGAGCACTTTGGTGATAGCGATCACAATTCTGTTATGTTTACTTTAGTGATAGAAAGGGATAGGTGTATACCACTGGGCGAGAGTTACAGCTGGGGGAAAGGCAATTACGATGCGATTAGGCAAGATTTAGGATGGTAGCAAGTTTTGAGAAGATTAGTAGCTTAGGTTGAGGTTCTGGATGTAGGTTTGCTCGCTGAGCTAGAAGGTTCATTTTCAGATGTTTCATCACTGTACTAGGTAACATCTTCAGTGAGCCTCCAGATGAAGCTCTGGTGGTGTAGCCCGCTTTCTATTTATGTTTGGGTTTCCTTGGGTTGGTGACGTCATTACCTGTGGTGACATCATTTCCTATGGTGATGACATTTCCCGTTCTTTTTTTCAGGGGTTGGTAGATGGGATCCAAGTCAATGTGTTTGTTGATAGAGTTCCAGTTGGAATTCCATGCTTCTAGGAATTCTTGTGTGTCTCTCTGTTTGGCTTGTCCTAGGATGGATGTGTTGTCCCAGTTGAAGTGGGGTCCTTCCTCATCTGTTTGTCCAAGGTAGTGTTTGTTACAGTTCTTGCACGGTATTTTGTGAATGACATTAGTTTTGCTCGTTATCTGTATAGGGTCTTTCAGGTTCATTAGCTGCTGTTTTAGTGAGTTGGTGGGTTTGTGGGTTACCATGATGCCAAGGAGTCTGAGTAGTCTGGCAGTCATTTCTGAGATGTCTTTGATGTAGGGGAGAGTGGCTAGGGTTTCTGGACGTGTTTTGTTTGCTTGTTTGGGTTTGTTGCTGAGAAAGCAGCGGATTGTGTCCATTGGGTACCCATTCTTTTTGAATACACGGTATAGGTGATTGTCCTCTGCTCTGCGTAGTTCCTCTGTGCTGCAGTATGTGGTGGCTCGTTGGAATAATGTTCTGATACGGCTCTGTTTGTGGGTGTTGGGATGATTGCTTCTGTAGTTCAATATTTGGTCTGTATGTGTTGTTTTGTCTGTAGACGCTGGTTTGAAGTTCCCCATTGGCTGTTCACTCTACTGTGACATTGAGGAATGGCAGTTTGTTGTGGTTTTCCTCCTTTTTAGTGAATTTTATGCCAGTAAGGGAATTATTGATGGTCTTGAAGGTTTCCTCTAATTTGTTTCATTTAGTGATGACTATACAGGCAACAAGCAAAACGAACGTCATTCACAAACTACCGTGCAAGAACTCTAACAAACACTACATTGGACAAACAGGCAGAAAACTAGCCACCAGGATACATAAACATCAACTAGCCACAAAACAACATGACCCTCTCTCACTAGTATCCTCACATACGGATGAGGAAGGACACCACTTTGACTGGGACAACACATCCATCCAAGGACAAGCCAAACAGAGACATGTACAAGAATTCCTAGAAGCATGGCATTCCAACCAAAACTCTATCAACAAACACATCGATTTAGACCCCATCTACCACCCCGAGTAAAAGAACAGGAAATGACATCACCAACCCAAGGAAACTCAAACATATAGATAGAAAGCGGGCTACACCACCAGTGCTTCATCCAGAGACTCACTGATGATGTTACCTAGTATGGTGACGAAATATCTGAAAACAAAACTTCCCGCTCAGTGAGCAAACCTACATCCAAAGATTTAGGAAGCATAGCATGGGGAAGGAAACTGCAGGGGATGGGCACCTTAGAAATGTGGAGCTTATTCAAGGAACAGCTACTATGGGTCTTTGATAAGTATGTAAGTGGTCTAGCGAAGGAGGTGTGGTTTAGGGTGGAAGCTGAATCTCTTGTCAAGAGGAAGAAGCAGACTTATGTTATGGTGTACAAAGTTAAAAATCACACCACACCAGGTTATTGTCCAACAGGTTTAATTGGAAGCACTAGCTTTTGGAGCGACGCTCCTTCACCAGGTGGTTGTGGACTCCACACCAGCCTGATGAAGGGGCAGTAATCTGAAAGCTCGTGTGCTTCCAACTGAACCTGTTGGACAATAATCTGATGTTGTATGATTTTTTAACTTTGTACACCCCAGGCCAACACCAGCATCTCCAAACTATGTTAGGATGAGATGTGATGGCTCAGTCAGGACACTTGAGAGTCACACGTTAACCAGGAAAGACCTAAAGAGAGAGCTGTGAAGAGTGAGGAGGGGACATGAGAAGTCTTTGGCAGGTAGGAACAAGGGAAAACCCGAAAGAGTTCTATAGGTATGTCAGGAATAAATGAATGACGAGAGTAAGATGAGGGCCAACCAAGGACAGGAGTAGGAAGTTGGGTGGACGCTAAATTAGATTAGATTAATTACAGTGTGGAAACCCTTCGGCCCAACAAGTCCACACCGACCCACTGAAGCGTAACCCACCCAGACCCATTCGCCTACATTTACCCCTTACCTAACACTACGGGCAATTTAGCATGGCCAATTCACCCTAACCTGCACATCTTTGGACTGTGGGAGGAAACCGGAGCACCCGGAGGAAACCCACGCAGACACGGGGAGAACGTGCAAACTCCACACAGTCAGTCGCTTGAGGCGGGAATTGAACCTGGGTCTCAGGCACTGTGAGGTAGCAGTGCTAACCACTGTGCCACTGTGCCGCCCAGTTTTTCTTTCCTCAGTATTCACACTGGAAAACGACAGTGTGGTTGAGGAGAATACTGAGGTTCAGGCTACTAGACTAGATGGGATTGAGGTTTACAAGGGGAAGGTGTTAGCAATTCTGGAAAGTGTGAAAATAGATAAGTCCCCTGGGCCGGATGGGATTTATCCTTGGATTCTCTGGGAAGCCAGGGAGGAGATTGCCGAACCTTTGACATTGATCTTTATGTCATCATTGTCTACAGGAATAGTGCCAGAAGACTGGAGGATAACAAATGTGGGTCCCCTGTTCAAGAAGGGGAGTAGAGACAATCCTGGTAATTATAGACCAGTGAGCCTTACTATAGTTGTTGGTAAAGTGTTGGAAATGTTTAGAAGAGATAGGATTTATAATCTTCTAGTAAAGAATAATTTGATTAGGGTTAGTCAGCACGGTTTTGTGAAGGGTAGGTCGTGCCTCACAAACCTTATTGAGTTCTTTGAGAAGGTGACCAAACAGGTAGATGAGAGTAAACCGGTTGATGTGGTGTATATGGATTTCAGCAAGGCGTTCGATAAGGTTCCCCACAGTCATTTTTATAAATGACCTGGATGAGGGCGTAGAAGGGTGGGTTAGTAAATTTGCAGACGACACTCAGGTCGGTGGAGTTGTGGATAGTGACGAAGGATGTTGTAGGTTACAGAGGGACATGGATAAGCTGCAGAGCTGGGCTGAGAGGTGGCAAATGGAGTTTAATATGGAAAAGTGTGAGGTGATTCACTATGGAAGGAGTAACAGGAATAAAGAGTACTGGGCTAATGGTAAGATTCTTAGTTAAAAATCACATAACACCAGGTTATAGTCAAACAGGTTTAATTGGCAGCACACTAGCTTTTATTGGTCAGAGTATTGAGTACAGGAATTGGGAGATCATGTTGCGGCTGTACAGGACATTGGTTAGGCCACTTTTGGAATATTGCGTGTAATTCTTGTCTCCTTCCTATCATAAAGATGTTGTGAAACTTGAAAGGGTTCAGAAAAGATTTACAAGGATGTTGCCAGGTTTGGAGGATTTGAGCTACAGAGAGAGGCTGAACAGGCTGGGGCTGAGGGGTGACCTTATAGAGGTTTATAAAATCATGGGGGGCATGGACAGGATATATGGACAAAGTCTTTACCCTGGGGTTGGGGAGTCCAGAACTAGAGGGTATAGGTTTAGGGTGAGAGGGGAAAGATATAAAAGGGACCGGAGGGGCAACCTTTTCCCACAGAGGGTGGTATGTATATGGAATGAGCTGCCAGAGGAAGTGGTGGAGGCTGGTACAATTGTAACATTTAAGAGGTATTTGGATGGGGATAGGAATAGGAAGGGTTTGGAGGGGTATGGGCTGGGTGCTGGCAGGTGGGACTAGATTGGGTTGGGATATCTGGGTCAGCATGGACGGGTTGGACCGAAGGGTCTGTTTCTGTGCTGCACATCGCTATGAGTCAGTGTTGGACTCACGACATTGTCTGCGTTGGCCCTTGAGCCCGTGATTGACAGACAGACTGACAGACGTGTCACTGCTGGTGAGGTCAATATTTATCGAAAACCAAAAGAACTGTGGGTGCTGGAAATCAGAAACAGAAATTGCTTGAAAAGCTCAGCAGGTCTGGCAGCATCTGTGGAGAGAAATCAGAGTTAATCTTTCAGGCCCAGTGACCCTTCTTCAGAACTGATAGTTGTCAGGAGTTTGTCAGTTTATCCGCAGCAGCTGGGGTAGGGGGAGGTGGTAAGGGGTGGATGGTAGTGGGGATAGTGCTCAGAGAGAGAGAGAAAAGTGGTTGGATCATGGAAAGGGTAAAGGTCAGACTAGGAATGGGAACAGCTACTAATGGGGCCTGTTATGGGCTAACGATGGGTTGTGTGTAATAGCAGCCTGGTGTGTGTGTGTCTGTGTATGTGTGTGTGTCTGTGTATGTGTGTATGTGTGTGTGTGTGTATGTGTGTGTGTGTGTGTGTGTCTGTGTGTGTGTGTGTCTGTGTATGTGTGTGTGTGTGTGTGTGTGTATGTGTGTATGTGTGTGTGTGTGTGTGTGTATGTGTGTGTGTGTGTCTGTGTGTGTGTGTGTGTGTGTGTATGTGTGTGTGTGTGTGTGTGTCTGTGTATGTGTGTGTGTGTGTGTGTATGTGTGTGTGTCTGTGTGTGTGTGTATGTGTGTGGGTGTATGTGTGTGTGTGTGTGTATGTGGGGTGTGTGTGTGTGTGGGGTGTGTGTCTGTGTGTGTATGTCTGGGGTAAGGACATGGGGAAAGGTGCCTCAAGCCCGAGAATGGTTGAGTTCGATATTGAATCCAGAAGTCTGTCAGTCCCCAATCGGAAAACGAGGTGCTGTTCTTCCAACTAACACTGAGCTTCCCTGGAGCAAGCCTGAGGCAGAGAGGTTGACCAGGGACTGGGGGGGGGGGGTGGGGGGATGTGGGAGGTGGGGGGGGGGGGGATGTGGGGGGGGGGGGGGGGGGGGAAGGCGGAGGTGATAAAGGAGCAGGTAACTGGAATCTTAGGGCCATATTTACAGGCAAAATGTAGGTGTTCTGTGAAGTGGTCACCCAGTCTGCAGCTTCGTTTCCCCAATGCCAAGGAGACCACATTGTGAGCAGTGAATAAGAACATTTCAGCGCAGTACAGGCCCTTCGGCCCTCCATATTGCATTGACCTGTGGAACTAATCTGAAGTCCATCTAACCTACACTAATGAACAAAGAACAAAGAAAATTTACAGCCCAGGAACAGACCCTTTGGCCCTCCAAGCCTGAGCCGATCCAAATCCACTCTCAACCTGACGCCCAATTCCTAAACATCTGTATCTCTCTGCTCCCCACCTACTCACCTACACGTGACCTCTCGTTATTGAATCCCTCAACCTGGGATAAAGTTTGTCTCGATCCACCCTGTCTGTACCCTTCATGATTTTGTAGACCTCAATCAGGTCACCCCACAATCTCCCTTTTTCTAGTGAAAATAAACCTAACCTACTCAACCTCTCTTCAATAGCTAGCACCTTCCATACCAGGCAACATCCTCGTAAACCTTCTCTGCACCCTCTCCAAAGTGTCCACGTCCTTTTGGTAATGTGGTGACCAGAACTGTGCACAGTATCCTAAATGCAGCCGAACCAATGTCTTGTACAATTTTAACATGACTTGCCAGCTCTTATACTCAATACCCCATCTGATGAAGGCAAGCATACCATATGCCTTCTTGACCACTCTATCCGCCTGTGCAGCAACCTTCAGGATACAATGGACCTGCACTCCCAGATCTCTCTGCTCATCAACTTTTCCCAAGGCTCTTCTGTTCATTGTATAATTCGTTCTAGAATTAGTCTTGCCTAAATGCATCACCTCACATTTGTCTGGATTGAAATCCATCTGCCACTTTTCCGCCCGACTCTCCAGTCTATCTATATCCTCCTGTATTCTCTGACAGTCCCTTATGTTTTCTGCTACTCCACCAATCTTCGTGTCATCTGCAAACTTGCTGATCATACCAACAGTGCCCTCTTCTAGATCATTTATGTATATTATAAACAACAGTGGCCCCAATACTGACCCCTGTGGGACACCACTGGGCACCTTTCTCCATTTCGAGAAACTCCCTTCAACTACTACTCTCTGTCTCCTGTTGCTCAACCAGTTCTTTATCCTCCTAGCTAGAACACCCTGCACACCATGTGACTTCACTTTCTCCATGAGTCTACCGTGGGGAACCTTATCAAACACCTTACTAAAGTCCATGTATATGACATCAACAGCCTTTCCTTCATCTATCAACTTGGTCACTTCCTCAAAGAACTCTATTAAGTTGGTAAGGCACGATCTCCCCCACACAAAACCATGTTGCCTATCACTGATAAGCCCATTCTTTTCCAAATATAAATAGATCCTATCCCTCAGTACCTTCTCCAGCAACTTTCCCACCACCAACATCAGACTCACTGGTCTGTAGTTACCTGGAATATCCCTACTACCCTTCTTGTACAGGGGGACAACATGAGAAACCTTCCAGTCCTCCAGCACCTCACCTGTATTTAAGGATGCCACAAAGATATCTGTCAGGGCCCCAGCTATTTCCCCTCTCGCCTCCCTCAGCAACCTGGGCTCGATCCCATCCAATCCAGGGGATTTGTCCACCTTAATAACCTCTAGCCTACCCAACATAACTTCCCTACTTATGTCAACGTGATCCAGACTAATCAAACTTCTATCTCTAATCTCAACATTCATCATGTCCCTCTCCTCAGTGAACACTGATGCAAGTTAATCATTTAGAATCTCACCCATTCTCTCAGGTTCGACACACAGCCTTCCTTCGTTATCTTTTAGTGGACTAATCCTCTCTCTAGTTACGCACTTGCTTCTTATAAGAATAAAAAGTTTTGGGATTCTCCTTAATTCTGCTCACTAAAGCTATTTCATGACCCCTTTTATCCCGCTTGATTCCTTGTTTAAGACATGTCCTACTCTTCCGATATTCCTCCAGGGCCCGTTCTGTTCTTAGCTGCCTGGACCTTATGTACTCTTCCATTTTCCTCTTGGCTGGTCATACAATTTCTTCTGTCATCCACGGGGTTCATGAATCTTGCCCTTCCTATCCTTTACCTTCAACAGGAAATGCCTATCCTGCACCATCTTTAATCTATCTTTGAAAGCCTCCCACATCTCAAGGGTCGACTTCCCTTCAAATAGTTGTGTCCAATCCACATTTCCCAGCTCCTGCCTAATTTTGATATAAATTGGCCTTGGCCCAGTCTAGTACTCTTCCCTTAGGACCACTCATCTTTATCTATGAGTATTCTAAAACTTACAGAATTGTGGTCACTGTTCCCAAAGAGATCCCCCACCGCAACTTCTACCATCTGTCCTGGCTCGTTCCCCAGTACCAGGTGCAATATGGCCCCTTCCCTCGTCGGACTATTGACATACTGCACTAGAAAACTCTCCTGGACGCTTCTTACAAATTCTACCCCATCCAGACCTCTGACGCTCAGTGTATCCCAGTCAATGTTGGGAAAATTAAAATCTCCCATCACCACTACCCTATTGCCTCTACATCTTTCCATAATCTGTTTACCCATTTGTTCTTCTACCTCATGCTCACTGTTGGGAGGCCTGTAATACAGCCCCAACAATGTAACTGCACCCTTCTTATTTCTCAGCTCCACCCATAATGCCTCACTACCCAAGACGGCCATAGTGTCCTCCTTTCGCACAGCCTTGATATCGTCCCTGACCAGCAATGCAACTCCACCCCACCTTTTATTTCCCTCCCTGTCCTGTCTGAAGCATCTATATCCTGGAACATTTAGTTTCCAATCATCATGCCCTTCCTTCAACCAAGTCTCTGTGATGGCAATGATGTCATACTCCCAGGCACCAATCCAAGCCCTAAGTTCATCTGCCTTACCCACTATACTCCTTGCATTAAAGTAGATACATTTCAGGCCACCAGTTTTTTTGCGCTCACCTGCTTTCCGCCTACTCTTCCCCTTATTAATGTTATCTTCATAATTCTTACAGTCTCCAGTTTCTACCTCGCTGCCTACTTGTTTTCCCTTCTGGTTCCCAGTCCCCTGCCACATTAGTTTAAAACCTCCCTAACAGCAGGAGCAAAAATTCCCCCAAGGGCGTTGGTTCCGGTCTGGTTCTGATGTAGACCATCCATTTTGCAATAGTCCCACCTTCCCCAGAACCGGTCCCAAAGTCCAACAAATCCTAATCCCTCCCTCCTATACCATCTCTCAAGCCACGTGTTCATCCTGCCTATTTTTTCATTTCTACCATGGCTAGCACATGGCACTGGGAGTAATCCCGAGATCATTACCTTTGAGGTCCTCCTCTTTAACTTCTCTCCGAGCTCCCTGAATTCTGTTTTCAGGACCTCATCTTGTTTTCTACTTATATCGTTGGTGCCTATATGCACCAAGACAACTGACTGTTCACCCTCCCCTTTTAGAATGCTCTGCAGCCGATTGGTGACATCCCTGACCCAAGTACCAGGGAGGCAACATACCATCCAGGAGTCCTGTTTTTGGCCAAAGAACAGTTTATCTACTCCCCTCGCAATAGAATCTCCTATGACTATAGCCCTATGAGTCCTTTTCCTGCCCTTCTGAACAGCAGTGCCCACCACGGTGTCATGATCCTGGCAACTGCTGCCCTCCCCTGGTGAGCCACCTCCCTCAACAATATCCAAAATATTTTGGAGAGAGATAGCCGCAGGGGACACCTGCACTGCCATCCTACTCTTTTTCTGTCTTTTGGTCACCCATTCATTGTCTCCCTCAGCAATTCTAACCTGCGGTGTGACCAGTTCACTAAACATGCTCTCCACGACCTCCTCGGCACCCTCACAACGCGCAGCCCTCCAATCCCTCTGCTCCAATCCCAACCTCACCATTAAGCCAGCGGATAAAGGGGGCGCAGTGGTAGTCTGGCGCACTGACCTCTACACCGCTGAAGCCAAACGTCAACTCGAGGACACCTCTTCCTACTGCCCCCTCAACCATGACCCCGCCCTCCATCACCAAACCATCATCTCCCAGACCATACAGAACCTCATCACCTCAGGAGATCTCCCACCCACAGCTTCCAACCTCATAGTCCGGGAACCCCACACTGCCCGTTTCTACCTCCTTCCCAAGATCCACAAGCCTGACCACCCTGGCCGACCCATTGTCTCAGCATGCTCCTGCCCCACTGAACTCATCTCTACCTACCTCGACACTGTCCTATCCCCCCAGTCCAGGAACTCCCCACATACGTTCGAGACACCACCCACACCCTCCACCTCCTCCAAGACTTCCGTTTCCCTGGCCCCCAACGCCTCATCTTCACCATGGATATCCAATCCCTCTACACCTCCATCCGCCATGACCAGGGCCTCCAAGCCCTCCGTTTTTTCCTCTCCAGACGTCCCCAACAGTACCCTTCCACTGACACTCTCATTCGTTTGGCCGAACTAGTCCTCACCCTTAACAATTTCTCCTTTGAATCCTCCCACTTCCTCCAGACCAAAGGTGTAGCCATGGGCACACGTATGGGTCCCAGCTATGCCTGTCTCTTTGTTGGCTATGTAGAACAGTTGATCTTCCGTAATTACACCGGCACCACTCCCCACCTCTTCCTCCGCTACATTGATGACTGCATTGGCGCCACCTCGTGCTCCCGCGAGGAGGTTGAGCAATTCATCAACTTCACCAACACATTCCACCCTGACCTTAAATTTACCTGGACCATCTCTGACACCTCCCTCCCCTTCCTGGACCTCTTCATCTCCATTAGTGACGACCGACTTGACACTGACATTTTTTACAAACCCACTGACTCCCACAGCTACCTGGATTACACCTCTTCCCACCCTATCTCTTGCAAAAATGCCATCCCGTATTCCCAATTTCTCCGCCTCCGCCGTATCTGTTCCCAGGAGGACCAGTTCCACCATAGGACACACCAGATGGCCTCCTTCTTTAGAGACCGCAATTTCCCTTCCCACGTGGTTAAAGATGCCCTTCAACGCATCTCGTCTACATCCCGCACCTCCGCCCTCAGACCCCACCCCTCCAACCGTAACAAGGACAGAACCCCCCGGTGCTCACCTTCCACCTTACCAACCTTCGCATAAACCACATCATCCACCGACATTTCCGCCACCTCCAAAAAGACCCCACCACCAGGGATATATTTCCCTCCCCACCCCTTTCCGCCTTCCGCAAAGACCATTCCCTCCGTGACTACCTGGGCAGGTCCACACCCCCCTACGACCCACCCTCCCATTCTGGCACTTTCCCCTGCCACCGCAGGAACTGTAAAACCTGTGCCCACACCTCCTCCCTCACCTCTATCCAAGGCCCTAAAGGAACCTTCCACATCCATCAAAGTTTCACCTGCACATCCACTAATATCATTTATTGTATCCGTTGCTCCCGATGTGGTCTCCTCTACATTGGGGAGACTGGGCGCCTCCTAGCAGAGCGCTTTAGGGAACATCTCCGAGACACCCGCACCAATCAACCAAACCGCCCCGTGGCCCAACACTTCAACTCCCCCTCCCACTCTGCCGAGGACATGGAGGTCCTGGGCCTCCTTCACCGCCGCTCCCTCACCACCAGACGCCTGGAGGAAGAACGCCTCATCTTCCACCTCGGAACACTTCAACCCCAGGGCATCAATGTGGACTTCAACAGTTTCCTCATTTCCCCTTCCCCCACCTTATCCTAGTTTCAAACTTCCAGCTCAGTTACTGTCTCCTTGACTTGTCCGGACTTGTCCTACCTGCCTATCTCCTTTTCCACCTATCCACTCCACCCTCTCCTCCTTGACCTATCACCTTCATCCCCTCCCCCACTCACCCATTGTACTCTATGCTACTCTCTCCCCACCCCCACCCTCCTCGAGCTTATCTCTCCATGCTTCAGGCTCACTGCCTTTATTCCTGATGAAGGGCTTTTGCCCGAAACGTTGATTTCGCTGCTCGTTGGATGCTGCCTGAACTGCTGTGCTCTTCCAGCACCACTAATCCAGTATTCGCTTTCCAGCATCTGCAGTCATTGTTTTTACCTGCTCCACAGTGAGTCCATCGCAGCTCCAGAGCCGTCACGTGGTCAAACACGAGCTGCAGCTGGACCCACTTCTTCACGTAATGGAGTCCCTGAGCTCCCACATTGAGCAAGAGGCACATGCCATGGATCTACACTATTCCATTCTCCTCCATATGCCTACCCAATGACGATTTAAATGCCCTTAAAAGTTGGTGAGTCTACAACTGTTGCAGGCAGGGTGTTCCATATTCCTTCTACTCTCTGAGTAAAGAGACTACCTCCAACATCTGTCCTATATCTATCACCCCTCAATTTAAAGCTATGTCTCCTCGTGCTAGCCATTGCCACCCTCAGAAGAAAGCTCTCCCTGTCCACCCTATCTAACCCTCTGATTATCTTATATGTCTTTATTAAGTCACCTCTCAACCTCCTGCTCTCTAACGAAAACAGCCTCAAGTCCCTCAGCCTTTGCACGTAAGACCTTCCCTCCATACCAGGCAACATCCTGGTAAATCTCCTCTGAACCCTTTCCGAAGCTCCCATGTCCTTCCTATAATGTGGTGACCAGAACTGTACCCAATACTCCTCGTGCAACTTTCCCCAGAGTTTTGTACAGCTGCAACATGACCTCGTGGCTTTGAAACCCGATCCCTCTCCCTATAAAAGGTAACACACCATACACCACCTTAACAACCCCATCGATCTGGGTTGGCAACTTCCAGGGTTCAATGTTCAATGCAGTTGACTAGATTGAGTGAAGTCTGGGTAAAGCGGTGCTTCCCCTGGAAGGTGTCTTTGGGACCTTTGATACTGAGGAGGGAGGAAGGAAACGGGAAGGTGTTACACCTTCTGCCCGGTGGCTCAGTGGTTAGCACTGCTGCCTCACAGCACCAGGGTCCCAGGTTCGATTCCAGCCTCGAGTGACTGTCTGTGTGGAGTTTGCACATTCTCCCAGTGTCTGCGTGGGTTTCCTCCGGGTACTCTGATAATGTCATCGATATATGGGAGAAAGAGTTGTGGGCGGAATAAGACTGGAACAAGGTATGTTCCACATACCCCTCAGAGAGACAGGAATATCTGGGACCCATGTGTGTGCCCACAGTCACCTCTCTGACCTGGAGAAAGTTAGAGAAGTTGTTGAGAGTGAGAATGGGTGAAGTAGGATGGTGGGACAGGCCCCAGGAAGAAGCAGAGAGCCCTGAGACCATCCTGATGGGGGATGGAAAGAGATAGATTCTGGTTCAATCAGAAATGGAGGGTTATTGGACGGCAGTTAGAAACATGAAGAGATCAGCCATGACCTTATACATTCAGAATCAAGGAGCTGAATGACCTCCTTGTGTTTCTAATGCTCATTCAGATGTGTATCTGTCCAGGGTAGGAGCTCCTGGTGTTTGAATGCTATTTTCATACAGACACTGGTTAATGAACAGGACACAGATTCAGGTTAGCGTGTGGACAGTGTTCGTCACAACTGTACACTATACACACTGATAACTTTGGTCACACAACAACCTGCATTACAATTAAATTTCCTGATGTTCTAAAGATAAGTTGGAAAGCAAGTTTGGGAGGAAGATACATAGAGTCCACCAAGGGATATCAATAGGTTAAATGAGGGCAGAGGTTTGGCAAATGAATTATATTCAAATGCGACCTTCTGCACTTTGATGATCAGGATTGAGGTGGAAGCTAATCTTGTTACTGTGTTGAGTGTTCTCAGGTCTGGACAGAATCGGGGTGGATGATACTGTTTGGGGACATACACTGCTGGGGAACTATGGCTGCTTGCCTGGGTAGATTTGGTGGGGGGTTTCCAAAATGTATTCAATTTCTGCTTTTACCTAACCTTGTTTTTCCAAACAAGAGTGTTTTTTTAATAAAGGAGAGGGATCCCCTAAATCCAGTTAAAGCTGCCCCCCCCCAGTTTGTCCCCACATACTCCTTTCAATCCATCAGTTACTTTGTTCTACTCTCTATGTGTGAAAACACGATATCCAACTCCTCGAGCTGTTCAGTGTTAGCTCATCGGGAGCTTCTTTTCCAGAACTGTCCAGTCCTGTTTCTGCCTCATTCTCACCAACCCTCTCACCCTCTGTTGTCCCTCGATCATCGTGTTATGACCCTGATGGGAGCAGTGGATTTGGAAATGTCTCACTGTTCCTCCAGCTGTCATGACTATGGAATCTGACCTATTGGTTAGGCCACATTTGGAGTACTGTGTGCAGTTCTGGTCGCCTGACTTTAGGAAAGATGTGGAAGCTTTGGAGAGGGTGCAGAGAAGATTTACCAGGATGTTGCCTGGAATGGAGAGTAGGTCGTACGAGGATAGGTTGAGAGTTCTCGGCCTTTTCTCGTTGGAACGGCGAAGGATGAGGGGTGACTTGATAGAGGTTTATAAGATGATCAGGGGAATAGATAGAGTAGACAGTCAGAAACTTTTTCCCCGGGTACAACAGAGTGTTACAAGGGGACATGAATTTAAGGTGAAGGGTGGAAGGTATAGGGGAGATGTCAGGGGTGGGTTCTTTACCCAGAGAGTGGTGGGGGCATGGAATGCGCTGCCCGTGGGAGTGGTAGAGTCAGAATCATTGGCGACCTTTAAGCGGCATTTGGATAGGTACATGGATGGGTGCTTAATCTAGGTTAGAAGTTCAGCACAACATCGTGGGCCGAAGGGCCTGTTCTGTGCTGTATTGTTCTATGTTCTATGTTCTATGTTTATTCTCTCTGAAGGTGTCTGTGAAATATCACGTGTGTCTGTGCTGTTTTGGGTCTGCTTCCCTGAACAAAGATGATCTGGATGTTGAGGGAGGGCAGTGCAGGACTGATTCCTGGGATAGCAGAGGTAAAAACAAGGACTGCAGATGCTGGAAACCAGATTCTGGATTCTAGAAGCTCCTCGGATGCTGCCTGAACTGCTGTGCTCTTCCAGCACCACTAATCCAGAATCTGGGATAGTAGAACTGACACATGAAGAGAAACAGGATCAGAGGGAACTACATTCACAAGTTTAGAAATAAGAAGGGAATCTCATAGAAACCTAGAAAGTTTTAACAGGATGAGACAGGAGAAACACAGGAAGGATATTCCCCGTGACCAGGTGGGTCACAGTCTATTAGTGAGGTGGGGAGAAATTCCTCCAGCCAGAGAGTGGGGGGCCGGTGTGATTCTCTGTCACAGAAAGCATTTGAGGACAGAACGCTGAATGTTTTTGAGAAGGGATTAGATAAGAGTTCTTAGGGTTAAAGGGAACAAAGGATCTGGGGAGAAAGCAGGAACAGGGGTCTGAATGGTGGAGCAGGCTCGATGGGCTGAATGGCCTGTTTTAAATGTTTCCAGGAGCAAAAAACAAAATGTTATTGATCAGAAATCATCCTCTAACCCTGTGATGACAGTGCTTTGTTAATTTCTAAACGGAAACCTCAGCTAGACTCCCTTTAAATTCAAACACAAACATTCACTCACAAACAGGACGGACAAGACTGAGACAAACCGGTTTTATCAGGAATCCCATGGATGAAAATACAGACAACAAGGTGCAGAGTCCCGTGGATCCATGTTTAATCCGAAACAGGAAATGAGGTGATTTCCTCACAGACTTCTGAAGCAGTTGTTTTGCTGATGATGTCATATTGCTGACTGCAATCCTCAGTCAGGGGTCGGTCAGTTAGACCCGGGTCTTGGCTTGAACTGTTCGTTCATATTGTAAAGTCAGAGAGAGAGGGAGACGGGGGGGTGGGGGGGGGCGGGGTGAGAGAGAGAGGGGGTGGGTATGGTTTCTCTCCTCCCAGTTTATGAAACAGTCAATCCAGAAGCTTTGCTGAGCAATTCCTGTTTTTTTTTCCATAAATACCTGCAGCCCTCCTGTCTCATGAACCAATCAGTACCCAATCTCAGTGAGTTCAGGGAACCTCCCCCCCCCCTCCCCCCCCCCCAGGAAGCTGAAAACATGGGGGGAGGGGCACAGTAATTGGAGTAGGGAGTGGGGAGTAGGGAGTGGAGGTAGGGAGTGGGGGGTAGAGAGTGGGGGTAGAGAGTGAGGAGGTTACAGAGATTGGGGTAGATGATAATGGGAAGGTATTTAAATGCAGGGAGTTGTAGAGAGAGCAGGGGTTACCATCACACTCCCTCTACACCCTCCTCACACCCTCCACACCCCCTCACACCCTCCACACCATCACACTCCCTCCACACCCCCTCACTCCCTCCACACTCCCTCACTCCCTCTACACTCCCTCCACACCATCACACTCCCTTCATGCCCCCTCACTCCCTCCATACCCCCTCACTCCCTCCACACCCCCTCACTCCCTCCACACTCCCTCACTCCCTCTACAACCCCCACTCCCTCTACACCCTCCTCACCCTCACTTCCTCTGCACCTGAGGAACGGTGGCACAGTGGTTAGCACTGCTGCCTCACAGCGCCAGAGACCTGGGTTCAATTCCCGCCTCAGGCGACTGACTGTGTGGAGTTTGCACGTTCTCCCCGTGTCTGCGTGGGTTTCCTCCGGGTGCTCCGGTTTCCTCCCACAGTCCAAAGATGTGCAGGTCAGGTGAAGTGGCCATGCTAAATTGCCCCTAGTGTTAGGTAGGGGGTAGATGTAGGGGAATGGGTCTGGGTGGGTTACTCTCTGGAGGGTCAGTGTGGACTTGTTGGGCCGAAGGGCCTGTTTCTACACTGTAGGGAATCTAATCTAATCATCTTCCTCTACAGCCCCCTCCCAACTGGAACCCTATCCTTTCCTTCCTCCCTTTCCACTACTCTTCCCATCCTCTGGACCCAGTTGCCTCCCCTCTCCCCTCACCAACCCCCCTGCCCCATGATGAGTCTGACCCAGGGCTCTGATGGAGTCTTGCTGTGCCCTGCCTGTAGGTTTCTCCTGCCTGTCCCTTGGTGATCAGATGGGGGTGCTGCAGTGTGCGTGGATGGAGCTCCTGGTTCTGGGGATAGTTTACCGCTCGCTACCGTATGACGAGGAGTTGGTTTACGCTGAGGATTACATCGTGGACAGGGAGCAGAGCCGCAGGATGGGTCTGTTGGAGGTGTACACCTCCCTCCTCCAGCTCACTCACAAATACAAGAAGCTGCAGCTCGACAGGCAGGAGTTTGTCACCCTCAAAGCCATCGTCCTCGCTAACTCCGGTAGGCACTCCCTCCCTCAGTCCTTCCCTCACTCCTTCCTTCCCTCCCTGATTCCCTCCCTCCCTTACTTGAGGATGTCTCCCTCAGCCTCCCTCCTCCTTCAGGCCCCTCCCTCGGTATTGGAAGGATAAACAGGCCTGTCCAATGGCTGGTCCTGAACAGTCAGGGGTTTCGGTGGGAGACGATGGGGAAGTGCAGATGCTGGAGATCGGAGTTGAGAGAATGTTGCTGGAAAAGCACAGCAGGTCAGGCAGCATCTGAGGGGCAGGAAAATCGACGTTCCGGGCTGGAGCCCTTCCTCAGGAATGACCCTCGGACGCTGCCCGACCGGCTGTGCTTTTCCAGTCCCATGCCCTCGAGTTCAGGGAAAGCCCCAATCCTAATGAGTGACCATCAAATCCCCACCCCCTCCATCGAGACAGACTCCACCCACCCCTCCACCTTCCTCCTCCCTCTCCCCTCTCTCCCTGCCCTTCCCCCTCACCTTCCTCTCTCCTCCCCCTCGCCCTCCCCCTCTCCCTGCCCTCCTTGTCCCCTCCCCTTCCCCCTCGCCTTCCTCCTCCACCTCACCTCCCCCCTCCCCTCCCCTCAACCCTACCCTCCTCATCATCTCCCCTTCACCCTCCATCCCTCCCCCTTCCTCTTCTCTCCCTCCCTTCCCCATCTCCCTTCCCCCTCCACCCCTTCTCCCTCCTCCCCTACCTCTCTTCCACGCCCTCCCTCTCCCCGCTCTCCCTCCCTTCACCCAGTCCCCCTCCCCCACTCTCCCTCCCTCCCCTCTTCTTCCACCACCCCCACCCTCCCTCCTTGCTCTCCCTCCCTCTCCTTCCCTCCCCCTTCCTCCCTCTCCCACCCCTCCCTCTCCCCCTCTCTCCCTCCCCCCCCACCCCCCACTCTCCCTTGCTCTAAGGGATGATGAGGCAGGGTACAACAGAGTGAAGGGGGCAAAGGAGGGGGTTAAAAGGTGAGGGGATGATGGACTGGTTTGGGGTGATGGGTTGAAGGAGGCAACAGGAATGATGGGGAGAAGTTGGGGGATGGGTGGGGGATGGGTGGGGATGGGTGGGGGATGGGTGGGGGATGGGTGGGGGATGGGTGGGGGATGGGTGGGGATGGGTGGGGGATGGGTGGGGATGGGTGGGGGATGGGTGGGGGATGGGTGGGGATGGGTGGGGGATGGGTGGGGGATGGGTGGGGATGGGTGGGGGATGGGTGGGGGATGGGTGGGGATGGGAGGGGGATGGGTGGGGGATGGGTGGGGGATGGGTGGGGGATGGGTGGGGATGGGTGGGGGATGGGTGGGGATGGGTGGGGATGGGTGGGGGATGGGTGGGGGATGGGTGGGGATGGGTGGGGGATGGGTGGGGATGGGTGGGGATGGGTGGGGGATGGGTGGG
>NC_092742.1:2928147-2950647 GCF_047496795.1 Chiloscyllium punctatum | reverse complement strand
AATTCAAACAATGCCATCGGCCAATCCCATTGGAGACCAAAGGGAGATTTCTGGGAGGAACGTTGAGTTTGTGAAGGCCCTGGGATCGGGATTCCAGTCGAGTCCAATTGGGTCCTTTCTCTGAACAGCAACGTTGATCCCCTCAGTTCATCACCAGCTGCGAACCTGACACCCAGTCACAACCCACAAACTGAAGGGATTACTGACCCAGCTCAGTGTCTTCACCCATCTCCCTCACTGACCTGTACTCCACAACACACTTACAAAGGGCATTATGGGTCAGCACAGGCTCAGCGGGCCGAAGGGCCTGTTCCTGAGTGGTTGGTCTTTGATGTGCTCAGTCTGGCCAACACAGGCCGGCTGGAAATTCTGATTGAAGTCAGAGCTTCAGAGTGAACCCATGCTCCCCTCTTCCCCCCCTCAATCTCGCCTCCCACCTCACCACACCACTCCCTCCCCCATACCCACACCTACACCCACACCCTCCTCACCCACCCACACACCCCCACACCCACACCCCCACACCCCCACACCCATACCCTCCTCACCCACCCACACCCTCCACACCCACACCCTCCACACCACTCCCTCCCCCATACCCACACCTACACCCACACCCTCCTCACCCACTCACACACCCCCATACCCACACCCCCACACCCCCACACCCACACCCTCCACACCCACACCCTCCACACCACTCCCTCCCCCATACCCACACCTACACCCACACCCTCCTCACCCACTCACACACCCCCATACCCACACCCCCACACCCCCACACCCACACACCCCCACACCCACACCCTCCACACCACTCCCTCCCCCATACCCACACCTACACCCACACCCTCCTCACCCACCCACACACCCCCATACCCACACCCCCACACCCACACCATCCACACCACTCCCCCCCCATACCCACACCTATACCCAAACCCTCCATACCCACCCCCACACCCCCACACCCACACCACTCCCCCCCCATACCCACACCTATACCCAAACCCTCCATACCCACCCACACACCCCCACAACCCACACCCTCCACACCACTCCCCCCCACACCCACACCTATACCCAAACCCACACCCTCCACACTCACCCACACCCCCACACCCACACCCACTCCCTCCACACCCACCGACACCCCCCCACACCCACACCCACTCCCTCCACACCCACCCATACACCCCCACACCCTCCACACCCCACCCCCCCCCCCACACCCACACCCCCACACCCACTCCCAGTCCCCCCCCACCCTTTCAACCTCTTTGGTCTCCCTCTCACCCCTTACCCACCCCCCCACCACACAACCCCCTCCCTCCCACCCCCCCCCCAACATCCTCAGCCTCCCTATCCACTCCCCACCTCACACCCACAGAGTTCTCTTTAACTGCAGCCTCATTGGACAGAGGGAATAAGGAAACTAGACCCTACAAATGAGTCACTCTCAGCCTTTCTCTGTATCTATCACACCCCACCTTCTCTCTGTATCCCTCACCTTCTCCCTCACCCTCTCTACCTCCGCTATATCCCTCACCCTCACCCTTTCTCCATGCCCCTCATTCCCCACCCTCACCCTCACCCAGAGTCAGGACGCTTGTGAGAGACACTGGGTAAGGGGGGTCTCCTATCTCACCCCAGAGAGTCAGCGTTATGTGATTCTGTCCTTCCCCAGTAACTCTGAGTTTGTTAATAATACTCTGCCAACATCCACAATTCCTCACTTTATTGTACAAAAAAGGTCATTAGCCTCAATTAAAATGTAATAAAACAGAAATCGGGTTTTCCAGACCATTCACTGACCCTTTAAATACTGACAGGTTTGTAAGTCAGTTATTAGACAGCTGTCTGTGTTCAGTATTGTCCAGAATACACATTCTTATTTCTGGATTATGGGAAAATCTGGAAGATATGGCATGGTTTGGGAATCTCCTGGCCTGGACCAGGTGCGTTCTTGGACAATGATGTTGACAGTTTAATGTTGGCTGTGGTCTCCTGACACAAAATCAAAATTTGGAGGAAAAGAAAGACTAGCAAAGCTTTTATGGAGATAACAATGGGTATAATGAGCCCTAATTGGTGTAAATCCTGGATAAAGCTGTGGGGTCCCTGTGCTGAGAGCAGCCCTTTCTCAATGTAATTTCTGTTTCCACACACATTGGTGGTTCATAACAAAAGTCATCTGAGGAGCTGCAAGTTTCTCTCTCTCTGTCAGATTCCCAAGAATACACCCAGAAAGTTTCCAAATGTGCACAGGGTAACCTCATATCCGCGGAATTGTTTCTGCCGTTTCAGTTATCTGGGGTTTACCGCGGCTCGAACATATTACAGGGAATGTTCTGGAGTCAGGGACCAGGAAGCTGCTAGGAAGGCGTGTTGAAGTGAATGGATTCGCTCCTATCCCATTGTTCTGGGCTTCCCCAGAAGGTCCTGGAGCATATCCCCCTTGGGTACGGGAGGTCTGCTGTATTTGTAATTAACCCTCTAAACCCTGAACTGCAATGACCTTCCAAAGCCTCAGGACCACGTTCAGATTTTGACCTGAACCAAAGCTTTCAGCCGTGAGAGTTAGCACATTCTGTGCTTTGGGTTCACACCATTGGCTACATTTCCTTTCCCACTTTTGATTTAAATATTTAGATTTAAATATCTTTTATCTGTGGAACCTGTTGGCCTTTTGTGTTGTGTGTGGGGCGGGGGTAGCGGGGAGTGTCTGTTTGGAATCAGCAGGGTGTAGTTCTAAGTTCAAAGTTTAAATGTTAAGGTGGTGTGTTTGCCTCTTTGAAAGAGAAGGTTAGTCGTACAATAATGAGTTTGTTTCTAAATCATTAAAGAAGCCTGTTGAAAATCTTGCTACAAAATAGAATTATTGGCCATTCTGATTATTGAGGCAGGGCAGGTGTATCAGGGCTTGCCTGTGTGTTCTCAATGAGACCCCCTGATCACTGGTGAATAGTTTATGGACTAGAAGTTGGGATCTTATACACAGACAAACGGAAAACCATGTGCCAGTAATTCACTTAAGGATGTGGGCATCGATGATAACCAGTATTTACTGCCTGTCCCTAGTTTCCCCTTGAGAAGGTGGGGGTGAGTTGCCTTCTTGAACCACTGCAGTCCCATGGGCTGTTGGTAGACTCACGATTCCCTTAGGGAGGGAATTCCAGAAGGAAGTGTGGACTGCAGATGCTGGAGATGAAAGTTGAAGAGTGTGTTGTTGGGAAAGTTCAGCAGGTCAGGCAGCATCCAAGGAACAAGAGAATTGATGTTTCAGGCAGGATCCCTTCATCAGGCGACCCAGAGACAGTGAAGGAACGGTGAGATATTTCTGAGTCAGGATGGTGAGTGGTTTGGAGGGGAACTTCCAGGGGATGGTGTTCCCATGTATCTGCTGCCCTTATCCTTCTGGATGGAAGTGGCCGTGGGTTTGGAAGGTGCTGTCTGAGGATCGTTGGTGAGTTTGTGCAGGGCATCTTGTAGATGGTACACACTGCTGTTACTGAGGGTCGGTGGGGAGGGGGAGTGGGGGTTTGTGGATGTGGGGCCAATCAAGCGGCTGCTTTGTCCTGGATGGTGTGGAGCTTCTTGAGAGTTGTTGGTGCTGCCCCCATCCAGGGCAAGTGGGGAGTATTCCCTCACACTCCTGACTTGTGCCTTGTAGATGGTGGACAGGTTTTGGGGAGTCAGGAGGGGAGTTACTCACTGCAGGATTCCTAACCTCTGACCTGCTCTTGTAGCCATTCTGTTTATGTGAGTCCAGTTGAGTTTCTGCTCAATGATAACTCTCAGGATGTTGTTCAGTGATGCTCTTTCAGGAACCAGTACAGACACAATGGATCGAATGTTCCAAAAATGGTGCTGAACATGGTGCAATCATCACGAAACCTCCCCTTTCCTGAGCATATCTTGGAAGGAAGGTCCATAAAAACCATATGGCTGGAAAACGATATAGTCTGGAAAAGGACTATTTGGCCCATCTTGTCCATGCCAGCCCTTTCTAATCCCATCTTCCTGCGCACAACCCCATAGCCCTGCAGCTTACAGCACTTGAGGTACAGATCCAGGTACCTTTTTTCAGAGTTTAGGGTCTCTGCGTCCACTACCAGCTCAGGCAATGATTTCCAGACACCCACCACCCTCTGTGTAAAAAGGCTTTTCCCCGCATCTCCTCTAATCCTTCTGCCTTTTAGTTTGAATCAATGACCCCTGGTTTTTGAACTCTCTACCAAGGGAAACAGGTTCCTCCTGTCGTCTCTATCCCTCACAATGTTGTATCCCTCAATCATCTCATCCCTCAGCTTTCTCCGTTCCAAGGAAAACAATTCCAACCTCTCCAATCTCTCCACATAGCGACAATTCTCCAACCCTGGCAACACTCCAGTAAATCTTCTCTGTACTTTATCCAGGGCAATTACGGCCTTTCTGTAATGTGGTGATGAGACCTACACACAATACTCCAGGTCATTGATGAAGTAGCTGAAGATGGCTGGGCCTAGGACACTCCCCTGAGGAACTCCTGCAGAGATGTCCAGGAGCTGAGGTGACTGACCTCCAACAACCATCTTCCTATGTGCCAGGTCTGACTCCAACCAGCAGGGAATTGGTCTCCTGATTCCCATTGATGCCAGTTTTGTTTGGGCTCCTTGATGCCATATTTGGTCAAATGCAGCTTTGATGTCAAGGGCTGTCACTCCCCTCCCCTCTGGACTCCAGCTCTTTTGTCCATGTTTGAACCAAGGCTGTAATGAGGTCAGGAGCTGAGTGGCCCTGGGGGATCCCAAACTGGGGGTCACTGAGCAGGTTATTGCTGAGCAGGTGCTGCTTGATAGCACTGTTGATGACACCTTCCATCAGTTTACTGATGTTTGAGAGCAGACTGATAGGGCAGTAATTGGCCGGGTTGGATTTGTCCTGCTTTTTATGCACAAGACATACCTGGGCAATGTTCCACATTGTCAGGTAGATGCCAGTGTTCTGGATGTAGGTTTGCTCGCCGAGCTGGAAGGTTCATTTTCAAACGTTTCATCACGTTACTAGGTAATGTCTTCAGTGGGCTTCCAGGCAATTGATAATTCCTGCTTTCTACTTATATGTTTAGGTTTCTTTGGGTTGGTGATGTCATTTCCTGTGGTGAAGTCACTTCCTGTTTCTTTTCTCAGGGGGTGGTAGACAGGGTCTAACTTGTTGTGTTTGTTGATAGAGTTCCAGATGGAATGCCATCTTCTAGGAATTCTTGTGCGTGTCTCTGTTTGGTTTGTCCTAGGGAAATGACATCACCAAACCAAAGAAACCCAAGCATGTAAATAGAAAGCAGGAATCACCAACAGTGCTTCACCTAGAGGCCCATTGAGGATGTTACATAGTAGGGTGACAAAACATCTGGAAATGAACCTTCCAGCTCAGTGAGCAAACCGACATCTAAAACCTCAACCTGAGCTACAAATCTTCTCAAAACTCACGAGGATACCAGTGTTGTAACTGTACTGGAACAGCCTGACCAGGGGAGTGGCAAGTTCTGCAGCAGAAGTCTTCAGTACTATTGCTAGAATGTTGTTAAGGCCCGTAATCTTTGCAGTATCCAGTGTCTCCAAGTGGAGGGAGTTGAATTGGTTGAAGATTGGTATCTGTAATGCGGGGGACCACTGGAGGAGGCTAAGATGCATCATCCACTCGGCACTTCTGGCTGAAGATTGCTGTGAAAGCTTCAGCCTTATCTTTTACACGGATGTACTGGCTCTTCCATCATTGAGGATGGGGATATTTGTGGAGCCTCCTCCTCCAATGAGTTTAATTGTCCATCACCATTCATGACTGGATGGAGCAGGACTGCAGAACTTAGATCTGATGTGCTGGTTGTGGGATTGCTTAGCGCTGTCTATCACTTGCTGCTTATGCTGTTTGACATGCAAGTAGTCCTATTTGATGGTTTCACCAGATAGACACCTCATCTTCAGGTATGCCTGGTGCTACTCCTGGCATGCCCCCCTGCACTCTAACCCCACCAGCTCCTCTCAGTGACACTGACTGTCACGTTAGTGATCTTGGCACCAGCTTAAACCCCCTGTATGTCAACAGTAACCAGCTCCAATCCATAGAAACACATCTCGGTGAAGTTTCACTGGACTTGCAGCACTCAATGTCGCTGGGAAGCAGGGCAGGTCAAACTGGAAATTCAATAACTGTTAGAAAATCACTTGAAGGCTCTTCTGGCATAGTGGTAGTGTCCAAATCTCTGAGCCAAGAGGCCTGGGTTTAAGTCTCCCCTGTTCCAGTGGTGTGTAATATCTCTATACAGGTTGTTTATAAAATCACTTGATTGGACTGTGTTAAACCAATCACACAGGACAGAAACCGGCCCTTCAACCCACCAAGTCTTTTCTGACCAACAAACACCAAACTACACTCATTCATTTACCTGCACTCAGTCCATCACCCAATGTACCTCAGAGCTTTAAGTGCTCATCCAGCGCTTCTTAAATGCTGCAAAACCATCAGTTCCTAAACTGGATAATTCCAAGCTGGTGTGTATGTGTGTGTGTGGGGGGGGGGAGTGGGGGGGGGGGGGTTGTTGGTGTGGGTGTGTGTGTGCGGGGGTGGGTGCGTGTGGGTGTGGGTGTATGTGGGTGTGGGAGGATGTGTGGATGTGGGTGTGTGGGTGTGGGTGAGGGTGTGGGTGTGGGCGGATGTGGGTGAGTGGGTGTGTGTGTGGGTATGTGTGTGTGGGTGAGTGGGAGTGTACGTGGGTGTGCATGGGTGTGTGGGTGGGGGTGTGTGAGTGTGAGTGTGTGGGTGTGTGTGTGGGTGGGTGTATGTGGGTGGGTGTGGGTGTGTGTGCTGGTGTGTATGTGTGAGTGTGTGTGGGTGTGTGGGTGTGTGGGTGTGGGTGTGTGTGTGAGTGTGAGTTTGTGTGTGGGTGGGTGTGTGTGGGTGTGTGTGGGTGTGGGTGTGTGTGTGAGTGTGAGTTTGTGTGTGTGTGAGTTTGTGTGTGTGTGAGTTTGTGTGTGTGTGAGTTTGTGTGTGTGTGTAGGTGTGTGTGGATGTGTGTGTGTCATTCATTTTCCTGTTTGGTATTTGAACAAGTGGTATGTAGGCTTCAGTCAGTATTTATGGGGGATTATGATGATTAACCTTGCTGACCAGCCAATGGTATTCTTAGAACATAGAACATAGAACATAGAACATAGAACAATACAGCACAGAACAGGCCCTTCGGCCCACGATGTTGTGCCGAACTTCTATCCTAGATTAAGCACCCATCCATGTACCTATCCAAATGCCGCTTAAAGGTCGCCAATGATTCTGACTCTACCACTCCCACGGGCAGCGCATTCCATGCCCCCACCACTCTCTGGATAAAGAACCCACCCCTGACATCCCCCCTATACCTTCCACCCTTCACCTTAAATTTATGTCCCCTTGTAACACTCTGTTGTACCCGGGGAAAAAGTCTCTGACTGTCTACTCTATCTATTCCCCTGATCATCTTATAAACCTCTATCAAGTCACCCCTCATCCACCGCCGTTCCAACGAGAAAAGGCCGAGAACTCTCAACCTATCCTCGTACGACCTATTCTCCATTCCGGGCAACATCCTGGTAAATCTTCTCTGCACCCTCTCCAAAGCTTCCACATCTTTCCTAAAATGAGGCAACCAGAACTGCACACAGTACTCCAAATGTGGCCTAACCAAAGTCCTGTACAGCTGCAACATCACTTCACGACTCTTGAATTCAATCCCTCTGCTAATGAACGATAATACTCCATAGGCCTTCTTACAAACTCTATCCACCTGAGTGGCAACCTTCAAAGATCTATGTACATAGACCCCAAGATCCCTCTGTTCCTCCACCTGACTAAGAACCCTACCATTAACCCTGTATTCCGCATTCTTATTTGTTCTTCCAAAATGGACAACCTCACACTTGGCAGGGTTGAACTCCATCTGCCACTCCTCAGCCCAGCTCTGCATCATATCTAAGTCCCTCTGCAGCCGACAACAGCCCTCCTCACTGTCCACAACTCCACCTATCTTCGTATCGTCTGCAAATTTACTGACCCACCCTTCGACTCCCTCATCCAAGTCATCAATAAAAATTACAAACAGCAGAGGACCCAGAACTGATCCCTGCGGAACTCCACTTGTAACTGGGCTCCAGGCTGAATATTTACCATCTACCACCACTCTCTGACTTCAACCAGAGGCCAGTTTTCTATCCAATTGGCCAAATTTCCCTCTATCCCATGCCTCCTGACTTTCCGAATAAGCCTACCATGGGGAACCTTATCAAATGCCTTACTAAAATCCATGTACACTACATCCACTGCTCTACCCTCATCCACATGCTTGGTCACCTCCTCGAAGAATTCAATAAGACTTGTAAGGCAAGACCTACCCTTCACAAATCCGTGCTGGCTGTCCCTAATCAAGCAGTGTCTTTCCAGATATTCATAAATCCTTCTCTCAGTACCCTTTCCATTACTTTGCCTACCACCGAAGTAAGACTAACTGGCCTGTAATTCCCGGGGTTATCCCTATTCCCTTTTTTGAACAGGGGCACAACATTCGCTACTCTCCAGTCTCCTGGTACCACCCCTGTTGACAGTGAAGACGAGAAGATCATTGCCAACGGTACTGCAATTTCCTCTCTTGCTTCCCACATAATCCTAGGATATATCCCGTCAGGCCCAGGGGACTTGTCTATCCTCAAGTTGTTCAAAATGTCCAACACATCTTCCTTCCTAACAAGTATCTCTTCTAGCTTACCAGTCCATTTCACACTCTCCTCTTCAACAATACGGTCCCTCTCGTTCGTAAATACTGAAGAGAAGTACTTGTTCAAGACCTCTCCTATCTCTTCCGACTCAATACACAGTCTCCCACTACTGTCCTTGATCGGACATACGCATAAAATGCCTTGGGGTTATCCTTGATCCTATCCGCCAAGGATTTTTCATGCCCTCTCTTAGCTCTCCTAATCCCTTTCTACAGGTCCCTTCTGGCTATCCTGTATCCCTCCACTGCTCTGTCTGAACCCTGTTTCCTCAACCTTATGTAAGCCTCCTTCTTCCTCTTTACTAGACATTCAACCTCCCTCGTCAACCAAGGCTCCCTCACACGACCATTTCTTTCCTGCCTGACAGGTACATACATATCAAGGACACGTCGTATCTGCTCCTTGAAAAAGTTCCACATTTCCACCACATCCTTCCCTGACAGCCTATGCTCCCAACGTATGCTCCTCAAATCCTGTCTTACAGCATCGTAGTTTCCCTTCCCCCAATTGTAAAATCTACCCTGTTGTGCACACCTATCTCTCTCCATAACCAAGGTGAAAGTCACAGAATTGTGGTCACCATCACCAAAATGTTCACCCACTAACAAGCCCATCACTTGTCCCGGTTCATTACCGAGTACCAAATCCAATATGGCCTCCCCTCTGGTTGGACAATCTACATACTGAGTTCTTATATTTTGGGAGGTTATTGCATGAAGGAAGAATGTAGTAAATGGCAGGACCCTTTGGAGCGTTGAGAAACAGAGATCTTGGGTTGAAAGTCCATAGCTCCCTGAAAGTAGCATCACAAATGGACAAAGTCGCAGGTCATGTTACAACTGTATAAGATTTTAGTCAGGCCATGTTTGGCGTATTGTGTGCAGTTCTGGTCATCGCACGATAGGAAGGATGTGGAGTTTCTGGAGAGGGTGCAGAAGGAGTTTACCAGGAGGTTGTCTGGATTGGAGGGTATTAGGATGATGGACTAACTTGGATTGTTTTCGCTCGAGTGTCGGAGGCTGAGGGGCGACTGGGTCGAAGTTTATAAACTGATAAGAGCCGTGGATAGGGTGGATGGTCAAAGTCTCTTTCCCGGGGGTAAATGTTATCTTCGAGGGAGCACAAGTTGAAGGTGTGAGGGGAAAAGTTTAAAGGAGATGTGTGAGGAAAGTCTTACTCAGGTGATAGTGAGAGCCTGAAATGCACTGTCAGGACAGTTGGTAGAAGCTTATTTTACAGCAATATTTAAAAGGCAAAGAGACAGACACATGGACAGGCAGAGAATCGAGGGATATGCACCAGGTGCGGGTAGGTGTGCTTAGATTCGAATAGCATCATGGTTAGCATAGACGTGGTGGGCTGAAGGACCTGTTATTGTGTTGTATTGTTTCTAAGTGGCAAAACCTGTTGTCTCTGAGATGCCTTGCAGGACTAAGCTGTATGGAAAAACTGATCAAAAATCCAAAACAAAGGTAGAGGATGAGGTGACTTTCTCACAGATTCTTCTATTTGTTGGCAATGAGATCACTCTGCTGTCAGCGGTGGAGAGCGATGGAATTAGATCCTTCCTTCAGGTGGCAGGTCAGTTAGACCTAAGTCTTATGATTGTTTTTATAGTTCTGCTCTTAGAGTTTACAGGGAGACTAGAAATATTCCAAAAGCTTTCTCTGATGCTGAGGAAATACATTACTGAAAGATTTCTTCAAATGAGTTTCTTTGAGGGTAATATTGTTTTTAAATGACAGAGAAACAGAAGAAGCTTTCTCTCTCACCAGCTTCTAAGTCTGTGGCAAAATACCCACCGTCTCAGTCAGAGGCTGCTGCTAGGTAATGTTCAACACAAGGTCCCTTCCAAATGTCAATTCATTTGTCCAACAATTAAGCACATTTAACAATCTCCTAGCTTTCTTTTAAAAGCTTTCTTCTTGAAGTCAATTGACTTTTTGTAAACCGCAAACAATCCCCAATTCTTTCAACATGATTTTTGGTTCCCAAAAGGTCAAATCTATTAATTTTAATTGTAAATCTTTTGCAACTTTAAGGTCATGCGCAGGAGGTTTAGAGGAGGTGGAAGGAGTAGGTTTCTCACCCAGAGGGTGGTGGGAGTCTGGGGTTCACTGCCTGTGGGGTGGCAGATGTCGAACAAGACATGCAAGGAAATGGGAGCTGCTGGGGAGTGGGATGTGAACAGTTAGGTCGTTGTTTTTGACTAGCACAGACTGGATGGGTGGAAGGGTCCCTTTCTGTGGAGACTTCTATGGAGACTCAAACCAAGGAATGGTCTAAATCTTCCATCTTGCAATCTTCATAATCCACAAATGACTGTACATATAGATATGTAATTGTTACCTACAAAATAAATCATCATTTTTAATTTTAAATCTGAAGAGACTTTCTTGCAATTTATTTTGAACATTGGACTTGCTAAAGAGAATGTGCTGGAGAAACATTACATTCCGAAACCGAAACAAATTTCATTCTTTTCCTGTTCTCTGTGACAGAGACCAGAAAGAGAGGGTTTGGGTTGTTCAGACTGCATCTGAGAGACCGCTGGGGCATCATTACAGATAAACTCATTGAGAAGACATTGAGACACATTGCCTCCGAGGATTCTCATAAGAACAGTGTGCTCAGTGTTCCTGGTACTGTACCACACAACACACCCAACCAGTTCTGGTCAGTAAGCCTACAGAAGGTAAGGGCAGATGTAGGCCGTTTAGACCCTCATATCTGCTCTGCCATTTAATGAGATCGTGCTGATCCGTAATAGTCAACACTGCCTTCTTGTCTTTTCCCATAGTCATTGAATCAAACACTGTCTATCTCAGCTTTAAATATGCTTAACGGCCCAACATCGACATCCCTCCACAGGTTCACTCCCTTGGGGAGGAAAGGTTCCTCCATATCTCCATCCGGGATGTGTGACCCCTTACACTGGGATGATAGCCTCTGATCCAGGATCCTCCCACAGGGAGAAACAACCTCTCTCGCACTCCCCACCCCCCTCCCCCATCCCCCACCCCCCCGAGAATCCTCTCTGTTTGTGGTCACCTCTCATTCTTCTCAACTCCAACGAACACAGGTCCAACCTACTCGACCCTTCCTCATAAGACAGCCCCTCCTCCCCTGGTATTAGCTGGTGAGCCTTCTCTATTCTGCCCCCAGTGCCAATGTTTGTCGTATTCCAGCTGTGTTCCAATTAGCCTTCTATGGCTTTATCGAAACCTCCCAACTTTTATCCTCCACTCTCTTGGAATTAAAGGCCAGTATTCCATTTGCCTTCCCTCTGACCCACTGAACGTGGTTGCTGCCCTTCTCTCATTCATCCTCGAGGATTCCCAACTCCCTCATTGCTGCAGCTTTCCACAGTTTTTCTCCATTTAAATCATATTCAGCTCCTTTAGGCTTCCTGGAAAAAACTTCACATTTCCTGCAAAAATATACCCTCTGCCAGGTTTCTGCCCACTCCCCAAATCTGTTTCTCACCATCTGCAGACTCTTTGTGACACCTTCACTACATGAGGATATAAAGGACAATCCCAACCATTTTTCACACATAAACATTCAAGTCATTAATAAATGTTATAAATAACTGTAGCCCCTGCACTGATCCTTGTGCCAATCCACGAGTTACAGATTGCCACCTCCCTTCTCCAAACTCTCTGTCTTCCATTCGTTCACTGATCTTCTATCCATAGCACCTATCCTACCTCCATCATCCTGGTCCCTATCCTACCTCCGTCACCCTGACTCCTATCCTACCTCCATCACCCTGGTCCCTATCCTACCTCCATCACCCTGGTCCCTATCCTACCTCCATCACCCTGACTCCTATCCTACCTCCATCACCCTGACCCCTATCCTACCTCCATCACCCTGGTCCCTATCCTACCTCCATCACCCTGGTCCCTATCCTACCTCCATCACCCTGACCCCTATCCTACCTCCATCACCCTGACTCCTATCCTACCTCCATCACCCTGACTCCTATCCTACCTCCATCACCCTGGTCCCTATCCTACCTCCGTCACCCTGACTCCTATCCTACCTCCATCACCCTGACTCCTATCCTACCTCCGTCACCCTGACCCCTATCCTACCTCCGTCACCCTGGTCCCTATCCTACCTCCATCACCCTGACCCCTATCCTACCTCCGTCACCCTGACCCCTATCCTACCTCCATCACCCTGACCCCTATCCTACCTCCGTCACCCTGACTCCTATCCTACCTCCGTCACCCTGGTCCCTATCCTACCTCCGTCACCCTGGTCCCTATCCTACCTCCGTCACCCTGACTCCTATCCTACCTCCGTCACCCTGGTCCCTATCCTACCTCCATCACCCTGACCCCTATCCTACCTCCATCACCCTGACCCCTATCCTACCTCCATCACCCTGACTCCTATCCTACCTCCATCACCCTGACCCCTATCCTACCTCCATCACCCTGACTCCTATCCTACCTCCATCACCCTGACCCCTATCCTACCTCCATCACCCTGACTCCTATCCTACCTCCGTCACCCTGACTCCTATCCTACCTCCGTCACCCTGACCCCTATCCTACCTCCGTCACCCTGACTCCTATCCTACCTCCGTCACCCTGGTCCCTATCCTACCTCCATCACCCTGGTCCCTATCCTACCTCCATCACCCTGACCCCTATCCTACCTCCATCACCCTGACTCCTATCCTACCTCCGTCACCCTGACCCCTATCCTACCTCCATCACCCTGACCCCTATCCTACCTCCGTCACCCTGACCCCTATCCTACCTCCATCACCCTGACTCCTATCCTACCTCCGTCACCCTGGTCCCTATCCTACCTCCGTCACCCTGACTCCTATCCTACCTCCATCACCCTGGTCCCTATCCTACCTCCGTCACCCTGACTCCTATCCTACCTCCATCACCCTGACCCCTATCCTACCTCCATCACCCTGACTCCTATCCTACCTCCATCACCCTGGTCCCTATCCTACCTCCGTCACCCTGACTCCTATCCTACCTCCGTCATCCTGACTCCTATCCTACCTCCGTCACCCTGACTCCTATCCTACCTCCGTCATCCTGACTCCTATCCTACCTCCGTCATCCTGACTCCTATCCTACCTCCATCACCCTGACTCCTATCCTACCTCCATCACCCTGGTCCCTATCCTACCTCCATCACCCTGACCCCTATCCTACCTCCATCACCCTGACTCCTATCCTACCTCCGTCACCCTGGTCCCTATCCTACCTCCATCACCCTGACTCCTATCCTACCTCCATCACCCTGACTCCTATCCTACCTCCGTCATCCTGACTCCTATCCTACCTCCATCACCCTGACTCCTATCCTACCTCCATCACCCTGGTCCCTATCCTACCTCCATCACCCTGACTCCTATCCTACCTCCATCACCCTGACTCCTATCCTACCTCCATCACCCTGACCCCTATCCTACCTCCATCACCCTGACCCCTATCCTACCTCCATCACCCTGACCCCTATCCTACCTCCATCACCCTGACTCCTATCCTACCTCCGTCACCCTGACCCCTATCCTACCTCCATCCCCTGACCCCTATCCTACCTCCATCCCCTGACCCCTATCCTACCTCCGTCACCCTGACCCCTATCCTACCTCCATCACCCTGGTCCCTATCCTACCTCCGTCACCCTGACTCCTATCCTACCTCCATCACCCTGGTCCCTATCCTACCTCCATCACCCTGGTCCCTATCCTACCTCCATCACCCTGGTCCCTATCCTACCTCCATCATCCTGACTCCTATCCTACCTCCATCACCCTGACTCCTATCCTACCTCCGTCACCCTGACTCCTATCCTACCTCCGTCACCCTGGTCCCTATCCTACCTCCGTCACCCTGACTCCTATCCTACCTCCATCACCCTGACTCCTATCCTACCTCCGTCACCCTGACCCCTATCCTACCTCCATCACCCTGGTCCCTATCCTACCTCCATCACCCTGACTCCTATCCTACCTCCATCACCCTGGTCCCTATCCTACCTCCATCACCCTGACTCCTATCCTACCTCCGTCACCCTGTCTCCTATCTTATTGAGCATCCTGATGTGTGGGACCTTGTGGGAATGTTAACTGGGAGCAGCAGTATCAAGCAAGTCCACATTTGACAAGTGGGAATTGTTTAAAGGTCTGCTTGAGTTCAGGACCGGCATGTTCCAATGAAGGGGGAGGACAAGGATGGTAAGGTAAGGGACCCTTGGGTGAGGACGGACGTTTGTGAATTTAGTCAAAAGGTAAAAAGAAGCATATGTAAAGCTTAGGAAGGTAAAATCCGACAGGGTCCGTGTGGATGGTAAAATCCGACAGGGCCCGTGTGGATGGTAAAATCCGACAGGGCCCACGTGGATGGTAAAATCCGACAAGGCCCGTGTGGAAGGTAAAATCCAACAGGGCCCGTGTGGATGGTAAAATCCGACAGGGCCCGTGTGGATGGTAAAATCCGACAGGGTCCGTGTGTATGGTAAAATCCAACAGGGCCCGTGTGGATGGTAAAATCCGACAGGGCACGTGTGGATGGTAAAATCCGACAGGGCCCACGTGGATGGTAAAATCCGACAAGGCCCGTGTGGAAGGTAAAATCCAACAGGGCCCGTGTGGATGGTAAAATCCGACAGGGCCCGTGTGGATGGTAAAATCCGACAGGGCCCGTGTGGATGGTAAAATCCGACAGGGTCCGTGTGGATGGTAAAATCCGACAGGGCCCGTGTGGATGGTAAAATCCGACAGGGCCCGTGTGGATGGTAAAATCCGACAGGGTCCGTGTGGATGGTAAAATCCGACAGGGCCCACGTGGATGGTAAAATCCGACAGGGCCCACGTGGATGGTAAAATCCGACAGGGCCCACGTGGATGGTAAAATCCGACAGGGCCCGTGTGGATGGTAAAATCCGACAGGGCCCACGTGGATGGTAAAATCCGACAGGGCCCGTGTGGATGGTAAAATCCGACAGGGCCCACGTGGATGGTAAAATCCGACAGGGCCCGTGTGGATGGTAAAATCCGACAGGGCTCACGTGGATGGTAAAATCCGACAGGGCCCGTGTGGATGGTAAAATCCGAGAGGGTCCACGTGCATGCTAAAATCCGACAGGGCCCACGTGGATGGTAAAATCCGACAGGGCCCGTGTGGATGGTAAAATCCGACAGGGTCCGTGTGGATGGTAAAATCCGACAGGGCCCGTGTGGATGGTAAAATCCGACAGGGCCCGTGTGGATGGTAAAATCCGACAGGGCTCACGTGGATGGTAAAATCCGACAGGGCCCGTGTGGATGGTAAAATCCGAGAGGGTCCACGTGCATGCTAAAATCCGACAGGGCCCACGTGGATGGTAAAATCCGACAGGGCCCGTGTGGATGGTAAAATCCGACAGGGTCCGTGTGGATGGTAAAATCCGACAGGGCCCGTGTGGATGGTAAAATCCGACAGGGCCCACGTGGATGGTAAAATCCGACAGGGCCCGTGTGGATGGTAAAATCCGACAGGGCCCACGTGGATGGTAAAATCCGACAGGGCCCACGTGGATGGTAAAATCCGACAGGGCCCGTTTGGAATATAAGGGGAGGAGGAAGGAACTCAAGCATGGAATTAGGAGAGCACCAACAGGCCATGAAACGACCCTGGCAAGTCGGGTTAAAAACAATCGCAAACTATTTCTATATATACATTAAAACAAGAGGATAACTATGGAGAAGGTAGGACCACTTAAGGATAAAGGAGGAAGCTTGTGCTTGGAGGCAGAGAAGATGGACAAGATCCTAAGGGAGTACTTTACGTCAGTATTCACCCGGGGAAGGATATGGAGAATAGTGAGATTTGTGTGGACATTCTGAGATCAAAAAAGTGGTGTTGGGTCTCTTCAAGAGCATTAAGGTGGATAAGTCCCCTGGGCCCGATGATATCTATCCCAGGTTCTTGAGAGGGGCAAGAGAAGAGATTTCTGGGGCCTCGACCAAGATCTGTGTGTCCTCATTTGCCACTGGAGATGCCTGGAGAACTGGCAAGGAGCTCATGTTGCTCCTCTGTTCAAGAAGGGAAATAGGGACAATCCAGGAGACTCTAGACTGATGAGTCTCACGCCGGTGTTTGGGAAGCTATTGGAGAGAATTCTTGGGGATAGGATTTATATGCATTTGGAAAATTGGGGACAGTCAGCAAGGCTTTGTGCAGGGCAGATTGTGTATTACTAACTTGATTAACTTTTCAAGATGGTGACAAAGGCGATTGGTGAGGATAGAGCAGTGGACGTCATCTACATCAGTTTTAGTGAGGCTTTGAAAAACAGCCTCATGGTAAGCCCATCCAGAAGATTTAGATGCATGAGACCCACATTGATTTGGACACATGGATTCAGGCGTGGCTTGCCCATAGAAGGCAGAGTGTAGTGGGTGGAAGGGGGTTTGTCAGGCTGGAGGTCAGTGACTAGTGATGTTCCACAGGGATCCATACTGGGACCTCTGCTGTTTGTGATGGATATAAAGGACTTGGATGAAAATGTAGATGGGGGGGTTAGTAAGTTTACAGATAATACAACGATCAAGGAAGTTATGGATAGTGTCGAAGGTTGTTAAAGGATACAGCGGGATATAGAGCAGTTGCAGATATGGTGGAGAAATGGCAGATGGAGTTTAATCCGGAAAGTGTGAGGTGCTGCACTTTGGGAGATGAAATGGGAAAAGTATACAGTTAATGGCAGGGCCCTGAACAGCATTGATGGACCGAGGGATCTTGGGGTTCAAGGCCATAGCTCCCTGCAAGTGGCCACCCAAATAGATTGGGCGGTAAAGGTGTGTGACATGCTGCCTTTGGTGTTCGGGGAATTGAGTACAAGAGTCAGGATGTCGTGCTGTAGCTTTATAAGACTTTGGTTAGGCCACACTGAGAGTATTGTGTTCAATTCAGGAAGGATGGGGAGGCTGCAGAGAGGGTGTAGAGGGGGTTTCCCAGAATGCTGCCTGGATTAGAGGGTATAAGGAGAGGCTGGAAAAACTCAGGTTGTTTTCTCTGGAGCGATAGAGGCTGAAGGGAGACTTGATAAGGGTCTATAAAATCATGACATGCATAGATAGGGTTGACAGTCAGAATCCTTTTCCCAGAGTTCAAATGTCGAAAACTATGGGGCATGTGCTCAAGGTGAGAGGGGAAAGTTCAAAAGAGATGTGAGGGGTTAGTTTTTGACCCAGAGAATGGTAGGAGTCTGGAACACACTGTGAGGGGGGGCGGAGGTAGATACTGTCGGGGTGTTTAAGAGAGTTTTAGATAAGCACATGGATGTACAAGGATTGGAGGGATATGGGCCAAGGGCAGGCCGAAGGGATTACACTGTGGGCCGAAGGGCCTATTGCTGTACTGTACTGTTCGATGTTCTGTGTTCTATGCTATCTCCTCAGACCATTCGAATGACATTGTCCACCAGGATTCCTCCTTCATAAAGACACTCAGACACAAAAGCTCGTTTCTCAGTAACTAATCCTCTTGAACTGTGTCACTTTTTGAATTCTGACATCACCTAAAGAGCTCTGTCTCCAGATTCAATAATGGTTCCACCCAAACCACACCTTCCCCTCTCCCTCCCCCTTCCCCTCTCCCTCCCCCTTCCCCTCTCCCCCCACCCTTCCCCTCTCCCTCCCCCTTCCCCTCTCCCCCCACCCTTCCCCTCTCCCTCCCCTTCCCCTCTCCCTCCCCCTTCCTCCTCCTTCCCCCTCCCTCCCCTTCCCCTCTCCCTCCCCTTCCCCCTCCCTCCCCCTTCCCCTCTCGCCCCATCCTTCCCCTCTCCCTCCCCCTTCCCCTCCCTCCTCCTTCCTCCTCCCTCCCCTTCCCCCTCCCTCCCCCTTCCCCTCTCCCCCATCCTTCCCCTCTCCCCCCATCCTTCCCCTCTCCCTCCCCCTTCCCCTCCCTCCCCTTCCCCTCTCCCTCCCCTTCCCCTCCCTCCCCCTTCCCCTCTCCCCCTACCCTTCCCCCCTCCCCTTCCCCTCTCCCCCCACCCTTCCCCTCTCCCTCCCCCTTCTCCCTCCCTCCCTCCCCCTTCCTCCTCCCTCCCCTTTCCCCTCTCCCCCCACCTTCCCCTCTCCCCCCACCCTTCCCCTCTCCCTCCCCTTCCCCTCTTCCCCCTACCCTTCCCCCCTCCTCTTCCCCTCTCCCTCCCCCTTCCCCTCTCCCTCCACCCTTCCCCTCTCCCTCCCCCTTCCCCTCCCTCCCTGTTCCCCTCTCCCCCCACCCTTCCCCTCTCCCTCCCCGTTCCCCCTCCTTCCCCTTCCCCTCTCCCTCCCCCTTCCCCTCCCTCCCCGTTCCCCTCACCCCCCCACCCTTCCCCTCTCCCTCCCCGTTCCCCCTCCTTCCCCCTTCCCCTCTCCCTCCCCCTTCCCCTCTCCATCCCCCTTCCCCCTCCGTCCCCTTCCCCTCTCCCTCCCCCTTCCCCTCCCTCCCCGTTCCCCTCACCCCCCACCCTTCCCCTCTCCCTCCCCGTTCCCTCTCCCTCCCCTTCCCCTCTCCCTCCCCCTTCCCCTCCCTCCCCATTCCCCCTCCCTCCCCCTTCCCCTCCCTCCCCGTTCCCCTCTCCCCCCACCCTTCCCCTCTCCCTCCCCCTTCCCCCCTCCCTCCCCCTTCCCCTCTCCATCCCCCTTCCCCTCTCCCCCCACCCTTCCCCTCTCCCTCCCCTTCCCCTCTCCCTCCCCCTTCCCCTCCCTCCCCGTTCCCCCTCCCTCCCCCTTCCCCTCCCTCCCCGTTCCCCTCTCCCCCCACCCTTCCCCTCTCCCTCCCCCTTCCCCCCTCCCTCCCCCTTCCCCTCTCCATCCCCCTTCCCCTCTCCCCCCACCCTTCCCCTCTCCCTCCCCTTCCCCTCTCCCTCCCCCTTCCCCTCCCTCCCCGTTCCCACTCCCTCCCCCTTCCCCTCCCTCCCCGTTCCCCTCTCCCCCCACCCTTCCCCTCTCCCCCCTTCCCCTCACCCCCTCTCTCCCCCTCTCAGTCTCCGTCTCTCTCTCTCTCTCTCTCCGTCTCTCTGCCCATCTCTCTCTCCTCCCCCACTGTGAGTTACCTTTTGCCAGTTCGTCCCTGCCTCAGGAAGTAAGCCAGTGATTACTTCCAGAGCCAAGGGACATTGAACAGTTCATCACAGGAACAGGTCCTTCGGCCCTCCACGGTGCCAATGAAAGCCTTTCGAAATTAAAACCCTTTTGCCTCCATGTGGTCTGTGTCCCTCTATTCCCTGCTTAGTCATGCTTCTGTCAGGATGCTTCTTAAACATTGCTATTGTTCAGGGCCAGACTCAACCCCCTCGAAATACATCAAGGCGTCTTTTCCCTGGGGTGGGGGAGTCCAGAACTAGAGGGCATAGGTTTAAGGTGAGAGGGGAAAGATATAAAAGAGACCTAAGGGGCAATGTTTTCACACAGAGGGTGGTACGTGTATGGAATGAGCTGCCAGAGGAAGTGGTGGAGGCTGGTACAATTATAACATTTAAGAGGCATCTGGATGGGTATATGAATAGGAAGGGTTTGGAGGGATATGGGCCGGGTGCTGGCAGGTGGGACTAGATTAGGTTGGGATATCTGGGTCAGCATGGACGGGTTGGACCGAAGGGTCTGTTCCCACGCTGTACATCTCTATGACTCTATGACTCTATGACTCTATGAGGGAACCTCGACCCAAACTTTTTATTTTACTTACAGACCAGTGTGAGGCGCTGTGTTCCAGATGTGATTTGATTGGTTACAGTACTTGGCTTTAAGCAAATGTGCACGTAATTCTTACCCAACAGTTAAAATACAAACAAAAACAAAGAATTGTCACAACTTTAAATATTGAAATACTCAATAAAATAATACATTATTTAACTTATAATCATCAATGCAGCAGCATCCTACAAACACACCCTTGGCAAAGGTAAATTCAGCAACAGATTTCCTCACTTGCTACCTCCTCCAGTTCAGGAGATAGGAACAATCCAGAGCAGCAGCAGCAGCACAGAGAGAGAGAGCTGTATCTTTCAGCTCCAACAACCAACTCCAAACCCCACGCTGGGCCTCCATAACCCCCCACCCCTGCGCTGGGCCTCTGTACCCCCCCCACCCCTGCGCTGGGCCTCCGTACCCCCCCCACCCCTGCGCTGGGCCTCCGTACCCCCCCCACCCCCGCGCTGGGCCTCTGTACCCCCCCCACCCCCGCGCTGGGCCTCTGTACCCCTCCCACCCCTGCGCTGGGCCTCACTCTCTCTCCCCCCTCCCCCACCCTATCTATCTTTATCTTAAATACACTCAATGACTTAGCCCCTACAGCCTTCTGTGGCAATGAGTTCCATAGATTCCTCCTCACCTCAGTTCTGAAAGGTTGTCCCTTTACTCAGAGATTGTGCCCTCAGGTTCTAGTCTCTCCTACAAGTGGAAACATCTTTGCCACATTCATTGCATCCAGGCCTCTCAGTAATTTGTAAGTTTCAATCGGATTCCTCCCTCATCCTTCTAAACTCCATCAAATAAAACCCACAGTCCTTAACTGCTTCTCACATGACAAGCCCTTTATCCCCAGGATCATTCTTGTAAACCTCCTTTGGACCCCCTCCAACACCAGCATGTCATTTCTTAGATACGGGACCCAAAACTGCTCACAATATTCCAAACACTGTCTGACCAGAGCATTATACAGCCTTAGCTGTACATCTCTGTTCTTGTATTCTAGCTCTCTTGAAATGAATACTAACATTGCATTGGCATTCTTAACTGTCAGCTGAACCTGCATGTTAAAGTTAAGGAAATCCTGAATGAGGACTCTCAAGTCTTGTTGTGCTTCAGCTTTCCAAAGCCTTTCCCTGTTTGGAAAACAGTCCATGTCTCTATTCTTCCAAAGTGCGGAACCTCACATTTTCCCACATTTATTCCATTTGCAGTCTCCATGCTTCCTCATCACTACCTGACCCTTCAGAAAAAGTGATAAAAGTGTGTTGCTGGAAAAGCACAGCCAGTCTGGCAGCATCTGAGGAGCAGGAGAATCCTGATGAAGGGCATATGCCCGAAACGTCGATTTCAAAGCTACTTGGATGCTGCCTGACCTGCTGTGCTCTTCCAGCATCACTAATCCACAATCCTCTATACATACCAGTACCTTCCCCCTAATACCATGGCCTCTTAGTTTATTTTGCAGCTTCCTGTGCAGCACCTTATCAAAAGCCTTTTGGAAATTGTTACATTTCCGAGTTTGTGAATTGTGAGGGAGATGTACAGAGGCCTCAAGGAGCCATCAACCACCCGAGTGAATGACGGGTGGAATGGAATATGGAGAGCTCTGAGATTATCTTGCAGAGACCTCCATCTTCTTATAGAAACAACTTTCCTGCCTCATTAACACTCAGCAGTGCCTTAACCTTGAATAACGCTCATTAGGGAGGCTCTTACAATCAGCAAGCTCGAACTCAGGAGCTCTGGCATGGTGGCAGTGCCCTATTTCTGAGCCAGGAGGCCCGAGTTCAAGAACTAGCTCCTCCCAAGGTCTGGTGTCATGACACCCCCTGAACAGGTTGATTCACAAATCTTGAGAGCAATCCCTCTTCACATTCTTTAATAATCATTAACTCGCCTTCAAACAGCCCAAAGTGAACCTGCCTCCCTCACAGTCTCAGGTCTTTTTCTTGTCAGTGATGACATTAAGCCTCTGCTGCTCTCATTATTAACCCTTTAGTGAATTAC